>NC_083623.1:14961052-14981052 GCF_963584025.1 Labrus mixtus | reverse complement strand
TTTTCCTCCTGGGAAGAATGTATGCTGTCAGATTGCATACACACAAACAGTTCCACAGTCAAACAGGTGTCATCACAATGTACACACCTTAACAGACAAATGTATGCACACTTTTCACCACACATGTTGTATTTGGGAACTTCGTTGCAACACCTATGCAAGGCAGAGTTGCTATTTTCAGCCCGGGAGAGAACTTGTGAGTGAGTGGCAGCGGTGCACTAAAGGAGCTTTTTTTTCCCTATAGATGTTCTTTACTGCAGCTTCTGGGAGCAGAGTAGGTGTATGGTTAATTTATGAAAGTGACTCAGAGTGAAGAGCAGCTTTTCTGATGTGTAAGGCAGTGAGAGAAGACGATTGGCTGGGAATGTTTCTAATAAAAAAAACAAAAAACTTTTGCAAAACACAGAGAAAGGGCTGTATGTAGACTGGTGTATATGCAGGAGGGTGTTTGGCATCATCATTTATAGCGATAAGCTCACCTTTGGGTGGTAGTGGCCAGACTGTCCCTTCACAGAACATAGTCAACCTTGGCGAGATGACAGCCCATAACTATACCTTTCTGAGCTGACAGGAAGAGCTAAGAGAACGGAAATCAATTATGTTAGCAGCAGAGGGGAACGGTCAAAGACAAAAAGAAAAAGAGAGTGAGGGGAAGACTGTTCAAAACATATCCACTTGTCTCATTCATTTTGCAGTTTTGATTTGCTCTTGTCATTTCGATTAACTTCATATTTGAATGCTGCTGATCTGATTGTAGAGGTGTTAGCTGTCCTTCGCACTATGCATCCATTTCCATCAGTGATCCATTGCTGCCCTTTACACTGATTCATCTTTGAGCTGCAGAGACAATTGAACAGGAATCAGTTACTCTTTGGGAATGTTTGCAAAAAAAGGGACTCATTTTGAGCTCCAAGTTGCATTTTTATGAAGCTGAATTTTTTTTGTATTTAAGCATCCAAGATAATGTAATAGAGAAGTATTTTCTAACAGCATGAGTTATGTTTGCACTGTCAGTTCTATCCTTCAGAAGCTGTGGTTTCATCAGAGAGTCCAGTCAAGTCGAGTCGAGCTGCTTTTTCTCTTTTAAAAGGGATGAAGAGGATTAGCAGAGATTTTTTTTTCCTACAGGTCTTGTTCAGTATACGATCAAAACATGCCCAGTGGAGCTCATTAGCAGTCTGGGATAGCAAGTGAACATCACCTCTGACCACCACATGGGCTTAAAAAATCCTCAATTGGCTTTCTTTTAAAGGTTCTTGGTCCTTGGTCTGTACTGTACTCTCTGATGATTCTTGGTAAATAATAAGCATTAAGAATTACATCCACCCCCCTCCAACCCCAACATGATGTATCATGTGCCCATCACAGGAAGATGTTTTTTATGTGGATTGGCTGGTTATATGATAGCACACTTTGAGGAAAATCCATAAATTATTGACTTGCTATCATTTTGGCAATTCTCTGGACCATTTAAGTAACCTCATTATTAATTATGTATCAGCTGCTTTTTAAACTCATGTAGGCAGAGGAGAATCTTTTGGGTCTTTTGGGAGATCACAGAATAATTGATGTGCCACAGAGCTATATATTTTAGTGTGGATT
Organism: Labrus mixtus; assembly: GCF_963584025.1. Classification (NCBI taxonomy): domain Eukaryota; kingdom Metazoa; phylum Chordata; class Actinopteri; order Labriformes; family Labridae; genus Labrus; species Labrus mixtus. The sequence continues at coordinate 14,979,450 of NC_083623.1, read as the reverse complement.
TGTTCTTGGTATGTAAGACTGTAGCGTCTGTCAGACTATATAATAGAACCCTGGAGCCCTTCAAACTCTAAGAGGAGATTTTTTTTTTTTTTGCAAAACTAGTTTTTTTTATCTTTCTTTAGTTTCATGGCTGAATACAAGAAAGCAAAGTACATTTGCTTGAACACTTGAAACCAAAAAGTATTTATTTGTTTATTATCTTGACGCAGTGAGGGAGTATTAAAAATTCATTTGATAGTTCAAACACTTGGTTATTTCTTTTGTGCAATGTATAATGCATGCAATTAACATCTAACATCATAGAACACAAAGCCAAAACCGAGTCATGCATAAATAAAAAGAATAATTATTTATTCTGTAGGTTGAGTTAAAAAAAACCAACAACATACAAATGATTTTCAATGCAAAAAACAACACCAGTAGCTTCTATTGCTAAAGAGCAGGCCTCCCTGTGTCGTTGATGCAGCGCGATGTAAAGCTGATTTCAGCGATCATTGTTCCGTTTCATTACCGCTGAGTCACTGTTGATTGGGCCGTTGACTGATCCTGATTACAGGGAATACTGCACAGTCATTGTTTCCCCCCCTCAAGGAGAACTACATCCGTTTCAATAAAGAACTGAAGCAAAGTGACTCTCTCTCTCTGTGTAATAACAGTTTAATTTCCACTGAATGCTTACCACATATGCAGCTGAGTGTTGTTAAGAAATACCTTTCCATCTACAGAGTGGGAGGAGCAAGCTGGTGATATCTGTTCCCATTGATTCCTCAGGTTCTTAGCCTTCCCTTTTCTAAATGGTTCTGTCCTGATCAATGCAGTAACAGGGGAGGTAATAGTTCTATACTCAATAAAGCACAGCAGGAAACTGATTTATTTCAATATCTGTCATGCATATTGGAAAAATTGTGCACTCGCAGCAATGTTTCAGGTCACTATCTACAAATTGTAAAGTTAGTTAAATGGCACTGGATCTCATATTTGTATACACACACATATACCATAGGCCTATTTCTTTCACAGCATTATTGCATACTGAAGAAGAATTATAAGTAGCTATTATCACACTATTATAATGTTCACACCCTTTGGATTATGGAAAAGTTCAAACTTTGGTGAATAAACTTATCAGCTTTCTTTGCTAAGATCTAACTGTGGCAATAAACGCAAGACATTTCTGAACACGAATTATTAAGTGAGAGTCAGGAGATGGTTGGTTTATTGCTGTCTAATACAAACAGCTCCGACGTGTGCATTCGCTCATCATCTTTGGTCAACATCAAAGACAGTGAGGCTGTAAACAGGTACTGTATACTTATTGTTTGCAGCTCGATCTCATAGCTACATTATGTACTGCATGCCTACAGGACACTGGCCAATCTATATCAATAATCTAAATTCAATATTATAGGACTTAATATTATCATTATTTTAGTTTTGGGTTTGGGTTTGAAACATGGGGAGATACCACATAGTGTCTTTATGTAACATAGGTTGTCGACTTTGCACATGCAACTTACAGTAGATCTTTTCAGTTCAGACGCAAACCCCTCTTATCTGTAAGGATCAGCTGTTTTGCAGAGAAATGCACGCACTTTGTAACTTGTAATACCGAGACGGTTATTTGCTTAATTCAGAAAATCAGAGCCCATTCTTATTTTCTCATGTGAATGAAATACACTTCCAGAAGATTCCTATTTTAAAGCCTGGTAGGTAGACAAAGAACACCCGCAGGAAGATGAGTAAGAGCAAAAAATAATACAAAGATAAGAAATTGTATAGACAACGATGATCTCCAATAATTTAATTTAATTTATACTTTATTGATCCCGCGAGGGGAAATTTGGATCCTATGGACATGCACTAATGGAGGGGTCTCAGAGTGAGGGGGCTGCCCACATTGGGCGCTCCTGAGCTAGTGGGGGGGGGGGGGTTGGGTGCCTTGCTCAGGGGCACCTCGGCAGTGCTCAGGAAGTGGACTCTCCAGCTACCAGACCAATTTCTGGACTTGGTCTGTGCCAGGACTTGAACCGGCAACCCTCCGATTCCCAACCCAAGTCCCTACAGACTGAGCTACTGCTGCCCATATATAAGGATTATATATTTCTTTATCAGTCTCATGAAATTCTCTAGAGACAAAAATGAGACATTACAGAGACAGAAACGAAATCTCTCAATTATTGTTCTAATGATTTTCTCAATTCTTTCCTTATTTGTCTTATAGATGTGTCATCTCTTTTAGCTAAGGGTCTTGGGAGCTTATACCGACTAAAGAGACAATGATTTGATGATCTTGTGGCCAGAAGTTAGTTTTATCTAAGTGGACTCAGTAATGACCAATGTCACATTAAGCTGAAATAATAAGCTTTTTTATTGGTACAATGCAAGACAAGAAACAGACTCAGTATTGTCCTGACAACAGGATTTAGCTTAACTTGTTCAGTATAATTTACCTCCAGAAGCTATAGCCGATACTAATCTGTTCATAAAACCCATTGCAATGTGTAAATTGAGGTTTTATTTGTTAATCTTACTTAATATATACAAAGTCTACATCAGACGTTGATAAGTAAAAAGTATTTCCTTAACTTCCCTTATTTGGGCCTTTGGGCCAATAGCTCATAATGATAGCTCAAAACGTTTGTTTGTAGCAATTGAAAACCAGGAGTCAGAGATCGAGAGTCTACAGTTTATCGCTCCAAAATTATTTGAGCACCACAAACAAACTAGAATTAGATATAGCACCGATTAATACAGTTCACACTTTGACATTTGCTGCTATAAGCTTTAGTTGCTATGACAGACATAATACAAGAACACCTGCCAAACAAACACTTTCTCATGATTATGTCAGGGGAGTTTAAATGGCATTTAGAGATTTTGTCATAATTCTTCATTCATTAGCATTATTTTAAGGCAGTACAGCTTACAATGAGTAACATGATATTATTAGACAAGTGAAGTGCCTAAACTCATAAAAGACACATGATTCAGCTTTATTGTTCACGGCTGTCACATCAGGAAATTAAAGGTGGTACAACGGCAAGGGCATACACACAGATATCATGAGGTGTGTGTGTACATGTGTGTGTGTGTGTGTGTGTGTGTAAGCCTGTGTGACAAATCCAGCTGGACCACAGCTGTCGGGTACGCTACATTAAACCCTGTACACGCTCACTCTGGTGGAGATATTTTTGGACACCCCTGTCCTCTTCTGTCCACAGCGGGACAATTTACAAGATGAGAAGAGGAAGAAATTATAGAGAGAGAACGAGAGAAAGGGGCCCCAGAAATGACTGCAGCAGAAACATGAACGAGAGACAGAAAAGGGGGAGGGCAGAGTGGTGATGAGGGACAGTGAGGAAGAGAGAGAGGGAGAGAGAGAGAGAGAGAGAGAGAGAGAGGGAGAGAAGAGGCGGGGAGGCGGCATCTGCTCACTGCAGAGCCTTTCATTGATAAAGTAGTGCTGGAGGACTGCAGCTGGAGACATCGCACACGCACACACTTCCTGGGTGTTTGTTTACAGGCTGACACCGCATGGGCACCCAGTGGACAGACACACACTAATCAGACACTAACATCCTCTTGTTGAGCATCATCGCAGACTCTCTCTCCTCTACTCTCCATCCTCTCGCTCGCGGGTAGATAATCCTCCTCTCTTTTCCTTCGGGTTCTGGTTTAGTTCAGTGACAACAAAAGAAGAGACACCTGTAACTGAGAAACAGGAGACTGTGCATTAGACCTGAGACCATTTTTTTCTGGCAGGAGTTGTCAGATTGAAAACAGGCTTTTGAAGCTGCAGTGGGATCAGAGGAACCAGATAACGCACTGGAATAAAGGTAAGCAAGGACGGACGCATGCAGGACACAAATACACACACTTTGTTTGATATGTAGGCATATAGGGAAACTTCACACAAACAGATCAGACCATTTTTAGAGTGTTATCTGAGTGCTTTTTGGCTGTAAACAAAGCTGCGTCTTCCTCACAGCAACAAGAGCTGGTACCCTCCTCCTCTCTCCATCTTTTTGTGCATCTTCTTTCACTTTCTCTCCCTCTTCTTTTCTTTCTTTATGCTTATCTCTAACTCATTTTTCCAGTAATTTCACTGCATTATCCTTACTCTCTCCACTCAGATTTTGTCCATCTACACCCTCCACCTCCCTTTCCACCTGCTCTCCTCGCATCCTCTTTTCTTCTACCTCGCTCTCTCTCTCTCTCTCTCTCTCTCTCTTATTATTGGCTGTCCTGCACTCGTCTCCGCAAAAGCCACAGCATTCTGCCTCATGCCTTAGCAAACTCTCCCTCTCTCTCTCTCTCCCTCTCTCAGCCTGTCCGTCATCCTGGGATCTACGGAGGCAAGCGGCGTGCCGTTGTCGGCCATGAAGCTGGTGAACAGGGGAGGAGGAGGAGGAGGAGGAGGAGGAGGAGGAGGTGGAGGTGGCGGTGGAGGTGGAGGAGAGAAGACTGCCTTTTCCTTTAAGAAGTGCTCAGCTTTTCAGTTTGTCAAGAGGAAGGTGAGCTTTTCGACACACACACACACACACACACACACACACACATTTGGGATGGAGAGATATGAGTGTGTGCCTACACATGCACCCACACCACCAGAGTGAGAGGTGTGTTGGCAGAGAGAGGAGGTGTCACAGCCTGAGTGTACCCTCTCATGTGTGGGTGTGTGTGTGCGTGCCAGAGATGATGTCATTGACAAAGCTAAGCTGGGTTAATAAGGCGCAACATTTGGCTCCTTGTATCTGTGTTTACTGTGTGTGTGTGTGTGAGTGTTTGTGTGTGCATTTATGTGTGAGCGTGTGCTTCATACTGTTGCACTGCTAAAGAACCCACAAGTGTTTGTTGTGCAGAAATGATGACATCACTAAGTCGGCAGGGTCCTTTTAGTTAAGATCTACTCAGCATTTCCTGCATTATGCTGCAGTGCTGTCACACGGCTGGTTTCCTTTAGCTTTATCTTAACTGGTTTCCCTGGTATTTTGAGGAATAAATCTTGCAGGACTAAAGATGCAGCTTTTTAATCAAGCTTACATTTTAAATGTTGTATTTGTGGAAACAAGTGGTATTAAAAGTTGATTTTACATTATTAATATTCTGCTAGATTGAACTGGTTTGCCTCTTCTGGCTGTAGACATTTTTTGCAGGTGTGTTTTCAGTTTTTTCAGTTTTATTATTGTTGGTAAGCCATCAATAAAGGGTCAGGGGTTCGCTACTAGTTAAGATACATCAAGTAGGCACCCTAAAGGTGTCCTTCTTAAGGCATTTAATTGTGTTGTTAAGGTGTTTATTCACACAAGTAAAGTCATTAATTACAACCTGCTCATCCCTAACAAAGCTGGCCTTCATTAAAAAGAGTAGATTCTGAAGGTACATTTCAGCATAAGCCACATTAAATACATTGTTTGCATATTATTCTGCAACTTCTGAGATGAATGGTGTCTCATCTTAATGATGAGTAAAAGTGCAAAAAAAAAGTTAGTCACTGTTACTTTTAAATGTAAATGTTTGTTGGGTTTTGTAGTTCTTCATGGTTTTAAGGCAAAAATGTAGGAATTTGGACCGTTTGATGCAGATTCATGATTTATTTATATTTGTACAACTTTCTGCTATTTAAAGAAAAATAATGAATCAATGAAATATTCATTTTGGTGATGGACTAGTAATCCTGAAAGCTTAAAAATATTAAGCTTTAGTAAATCAAAGTTAATGAGAGTGCTGACAAACAATCTTTGGTCATGCATCAACGCCAAATGTTACCTGTTAAATTGTTCACGCAAATAACACAATAGAGTTGATAAACTCTGATGGAAATTTCAGCAAACGTGGTTTCTGTGATGAGCTTTTTGTTGGATATTTGTAAGACTCACTTAAAACATGCCAAACTCTGCAACTTTTTGCTTTCTCAGAGATCAAAAGAGAACACAGAGTACTGTGACTGCGGGGTACGACAGGAAGGAAATGATTAACATTTCATCCAGCCTGTTGAGAAGGGGCAGGTTGATGTATGCACTCAATAATGACTGGATTGCTTTAGGAATATTGCACAACATTGATTCTCCCATTATCCAAACAGTGTAATATCAAAAAAATCTGATAAAATAAGTGTTTACTTTAATGCACTGGTTATGATGCTCCATGTAACACATGTTAAGCCTTAAGGAATATGTTCAAGGGAAATGAAGCAAACAAAAACCACTGACTTGATCAAAGCATTCCTCTGCTGTTGGGTAGAATTTGCCTCCTTTTTTTATGTCGTGTTTTCTCGCTCTCTTTGTGGTAGTCCAAAGTGAGTGTTATCATGTGTAGGTCTCAGATGGCGTACAGTATGGTGTATCTCACTGATAACTAGACGTGTTAATATGGGCAGATTGTGTTATGTTAACACCCACGCACCAACACACATGCACTCCCACAGGCACACTCTGCTGCTGCTGCGTGAGTCTCCCATGGGATTTCTTTTAAAAATGCATTAATATTTAACAGTAGTTAAGAGCCTTGGGATCTATCTATCTATCTATCTATCTATCTATCTATCTTTCTGTATAAATCTGTCTTTCTTCGCCCCCCTAGCCAAGAACAACAAAAGCTTCCAGATATGCATTAGCGCACAGCCCCAAATCAGAATGAATGCCTGCTGCTGTTCAGAGTTTATTTGTGTCTCTATTTGTGCCAAAATAAGCCTAATTATATAACAGGGAGAGCATGTGTCCAGACGGGGCACTTTGTGTCGTAAGAATGAGTAAATGGATTGAAGGAAGGGAATATAAACTCAGTTGCTGTGTTTGTTTCTTCCGCCAAACATGACACATTGTTACTCATATTAAATACTGATACTACATACCATTTGGGCAATAGGGATATTATTGACATTATTTCCACAAATTTGAATCAAAATATCTTCAGCAGTTTCCAGGGGTGTTCCCAGGGGTTGGCCTCGGGTGGCATGGGCCACCTGAAATTTGACTGGCTACCCCATGGTGTCACGCCATAAATAATGAAGAGCTACAGTATCTGCCTGGCCAGAGGCAAGACTTAAGTTGAATTTAAATTATTGGGTGTTGTTGTTACAGGCTGAGGGAACCTGAGTGGCATTTCATCAGCTCCGTATGACACCACTCTTTGATTTCATCATCAGTGTATGATGTGAGACAAAAGGTGTGACAGCACAATGTTTGAACAATAGGGTATGGGGCCGAAACAATTGTCTCTCTGATTTGAAAATGATGACAAATTAAAAAAAAGGAGCATCTGTGTATCTGTTATTTTAGCTCATATTTTCAGTGTGTGTCACTGGACTTATGTGCTAGTCCAACAACAGTAGGTTTGTTTGGGCAGTGACTTGCTGGAGTGTTTTTTCAAGTTTGTTTTCTCTCACCACGACATGCCTTGACATGCTGTCTGCTTTCTTTCGAGTCAGGCATCCAATCTCAGTGTGTTTGTGTGCGTGTGTGTGTGTGTGTGTGCGTGTTTGTGTGTGTCACATCTGTTTGGACTTTGCTGCTCAGTCACACAGGCCAGTGTCCCTGCAGTGTGTGTTTGCTACTCACTCGACAGGATGAGATTTCAGACAGATACTCCTGAAAATATTGCCTCTCTCTCTCTCACCATGTCTCCCTTTTTTTCTCGAGACTCTTCAATAAAGCCACCTCCCCTTAAAACACACAAACATGCACACATACACAATCAGTTTTATAATTTGTGACCGTAATTTTCTGGATATTTTAAGTCACAGCAGGAGTGCCATGTGCGATTTGCTTGCATCTACATCTGTTTGCAAAAGGGTTTTAATTTGTGTTCATTTGTGAATCTGCGTAAGTTAATCAAATGGATTTCAGTTCCCTTCATCTAAGTAAGGTTTTTCTGAGTGATATTGACATTAAAACAAGTCAAAGACACAAGATTTGACAGTTTCTACATCATATTTGATGGTGCCATCAGCAGCTTTGTGTCATCAACATGCGTCAGGTGTGCATGAATGTTTTTAAAGTGTGCCAGCGCAGAGAGGCAATCCGGGCCTCTTTGAAGTACATCTGCATGTGTGTGTGAGTGTGTGTGTGTGTGTGTGTGTGTAACCCTGCCCAGTTCTTTGAATAATACATTGAAAAAGGAAAGTGCAACCTTTCTGTTCTGAAAAGTTCCTTTCTTTGCCTGCTATAACATGGAGGTTTCTTCCCTGGTCAGGTACGTAGATGGATGAGGAACCCGAAGGTGAGCGTGGAGAAGGCTCAGGGGAAAGGCCTCCTCTACCCATGTCCAAAGTGTCCTCTGGCCGACGACTTGTGGTACTCGCACTTCCCCTCACCGTACGGCTGCTGTCACTACAGCGGCCTGCAGGGCGGCATGTACTACCATCAGGAGCAATGCTCGCCGTGCCCCGCCAGCGGACAAAGCAGCAGCCATGACAAGAACAAGGGATGCAAGGTAAACAGAAAATTTAAGTGTGTGTGTGTGTGTGTGTGTGTGTGTGTGTGTGTGTGTGTGTGTGTGTGTGTGTGTGTGCGCGCGTGTGTGTGCGCGCGCATGTGTGTGCGCGTGTGTGTGTGTGTGTGTGTGCATTAATGTGTTTAACCCTTGTCATCACATGTCAATGTTGAGTAAATACTCAAGATGCAAAAGGCGCCGACCTGTCAAGGGGGAGCTTGAAGTATGTGCATGCACACCTACACACACACACACACACACACACACACACACACACACACACACACACACACACACACACACACACACACACACACACACACACACACACACACACACAAAAGCTACGTACAAACAAATAGTGCAATTTCAGTCATTTCCAGTATCAGGACTAAAACTAAACATTTATACTACATCTTGTTTTGAAAAAAGTAGAAACTCCTGCTGAAAATGTGCTTTGCTGCCTGTTTCAACACAGCCAAAATAGATGGTAGATAATAGATCTTGCCTCTGAACATGCAGATAGCCAATTGTAGTTTAGGATAACACGGTGGCACCACGGTGATAATCAGATTTCATGCAACTGTTGGGACCTTCATGCATTAGCCCCTATACACACAACTAAAGACAGAGAGTAACATGTTAAGTCTTTATCCAGAGAATGAGTGTTTAATGCAACTTCAGCTCATTCATTTAAGCTTTGCCAGTAACAACTTGTTAAAAGTCAAAGAACTCTGTAACTCATTTCAACAGGGCAGGAAACCACCTGTGCTGGCTCGGGACCCTAAAACAACAAAATCAGATTTATTCAATAATCCACAAGTTTAAAAAAAGAGGAATCATTACTACAGCTTTCACTCGAGCTACCTATACTGTAGCTTCAGTGTTGACACTTTATTTGGCCAATATATGCACATATATCAGTATAACTTTATTAAAGAAAGCTTAATAAGAATTCAAAGTGGTAAATGAAGGACATTCATTAATTGCACTTCTCCCTTTGTATCCCCATAAGTGTGCTGGGGAAAAAAAATCAAAGGAGCATATTAAGTACTAACAGGACTCCAGACATTGTTGTTTTTGTCTTTTTTCTGCGTTTAAGCTCTACCACGAGTGTTGTTACGTAACACAAACACTTGGAGCTGAGGGCTAAGGCGTTGTTCCAAAGGGCCCGTTGTTGTTGTTGCTCACCAGGGGCGGGTGTTTCTGAATTTAGAGCAGGAGGCACAAACTCAGCGGGAAAAAAATGTGTATTAAAAATATCACAAAAACAAACATAAACAAATACCAGATCTCTGGAGGAGATGTAAAGATAAAACTGTCAACAAACATGACATAAATCCACTCACCAAGTGTCCAGCTTGTCCTTGGTTATGCAACTGCAATCATATTAGTTATCCCTCTCCTATCAATCATCACACCATCTATTGGTTCTTCCCCCCCTCTTTGTGTGTGTGTGTGTGTGTGTGTGTGTGTGTGTGTGTGTGTGTGTGTGTGTGTGTGTGTGTGTGTGTGTGTGTGTGTGTGTGTGTGTGTGTGTGTGTGTGTGTGTGTGTGTGTGTGTGTGGGTGTGTGTGTGTTTCTCGAGTCCCATGGGTGACAGGCGAGAATGAGTCATCACTGTCCCAGCGAGACAAAGCCACGCTGTACTTTGTGTGTTTGCATGTGAGTGCAGGTGCACTGTCAAACAATGTTGAAGTGTGTAGGATTATACAACAGCAACGTGTTGTTGTCCATCACTCCTATACGTTTTCCTGCAGCACCTTTATTTTCTCAATTTTTTTTTTTACATGGTTTCCTTCCTTCCAGGGCCGTCCTGTCTCACTCGATCTCTCTATCAATTCCACCTCTCGCCCTCGCAGCCAATAGATCTGTCACTAATGTCTTACTGGAGATTACCAGTATGTTGGTGTGTGTGAATGTGGTGTGTGTGCGTGTGTGCCGGCGTGGAGAATAAATGGGTGTTGTGGTGAAGGGGGATCGAGGGAGGAGTGAAGAGGAGGGGGCTCTAGTGTGTCATTTCACCGCAGAGTGTGTGTGAAGGCAGTTCAAAGCCAATGTGGAGTTAAACAAGACTGACCCACCAACACATTTTGTAATCTCTGCTCTTCATTAGCTTCACTATGTGACTATCTACGTACCACTCTAACATTAATTAGGCATATCTAAGGGTTTTGCTGTCAAGCTGTAACGTTCAGTATTGCACTCCAAATGAAGTAGTCAAGTTTGCAGTAAAGAAAACGTGCAACATGTTGGATTTTAAAAGATTAAGCAGTGACGTTTGTGTTTAAAACATGCAACATAGTTGGACTTTTTAAATACAGCAATGCAATGATCAATCATAAAAATGCAATGCCCTGTTAGAATTTTAAAATATTTACCGCTGGTTTACCAGAAATACATCTGCTTAAATGTCAAAAATAAGGCTTGCGCATTTTTGTCATTACAAAAATCCTGAACACAACTTACAGTTGCTAAATTCTTGCTGTTTTTTTACTTTGAGCATGTAGAACTACCTGGTCATGTTCAGGAAAAAGATCATGGTTTGGATTTGAACAGATATAATGAATAATGTTAGTTACGTAACAAAAGAAAACAACATTATTAATGGGTCAAATGTTTTACTTGATGTAAGTTATGTCATTCTGACGTATGTACATTATGTTACTGTTATAAGTTATAGCTACTTTCATTTTGATTTTGGCAAACCTCTGTGGACAAAGCAGTGAGTCATATCTGTTCCCTGGTCCTGTCCTGTACATGCATGTAATGAATATCTCTTCCACAGTTCTTTAAACAAGCAAAGAATTCACTGAATGTGAAACTTTGCAAGGCAAAGGGTAAACGAAGGCCATCAACCGCATGCTGTAATTGTGTGGTAATAGTCTGTCGTCTAGCCTCATTTCCATTTTTAGCTTTTTTTTAAGGAACAGGATGAATTCCAGTCTGTTTCAAAGATAAACCCCTAAACGTACGTGACTGAAAGAAGTCAACTTAATTAGGAAAGTTATTAATAGTTGTTTCACAAGAAAATCAAACCCCATGCCATGAAATTACAGGCCTTTTTTTGACCCACCCATTGCCCCAACAACCAACCCCAAAGGACTTTTGAGCTCTTCATATCTTACCTGACTTCCACTCCAAGTCAAAACAATTAGAGTCCAAATCTAATTATATAAGTGAACTTATATATTAGATATTACAACATATTCCTATGTCTAATTGGGCCTCTTATCAAGGTTAGGACAGATAACATGCTGTTCCTAAAGTACCTGCTCTTTTCCCGTATGCAGTTTGTGATTTATGACTCCATTAATGATAACATGCAGCATACTCTTAAAGGGATACCTTTAAGGGATGCCTTTTCTCGGCCAAGAAGGCACCAACTTCAAAATGTATTTCACATTTCTACTACATATATGACCCAATGTCAATACAGATTCATGTTTCAACGGGTGAAGTATCCTTTTAAGATGAATTGACATACTCTTTTCATCTGACTTTTAGTGGCGTTTCCCAATACTATCCAAACGTCATGTTCTGTATGTTCCCTTCATATTGTACCATACCACAGCACACTCTGTTCAAACACTGAACAAGTAACAGCTCTGGCCTTAAACGCGTGTTACAGAAACAGAAACACAAGCCAAACCCACCACTCTTCTCTCCCGGGTCAGCCACCCACATCCTCACTCAAATGATTCAAACTTCACTATGACATTTGTCAGCCCGTCAAAGTGAACCACATCACTCCCCGTCTAACAAATGTCTCAGACTCTGACTTCAGTACGTATGGGGGGGTGATGACACCCAGAGGTTGCTGTCACATGAGGAGGAGGAGATGAATAAGACAGCAGAGGATGACAGACGGTGTCAGCTTACTCTTAAATGATGAATGAGACAGAAGGGAAAGCTCTGGGGACATTTGTCATGGTCTGATACCATGATACTCTTTAGTCTGATGATGTAAGCCTTCAGAAGTATTTCTTCTTCTTAAGAGTCTTGTATTGTTGAATACTGAATACGGCTCATTGTAGTGTTTTTTTTCCGTCATTGTGAGCAGAATCTTTTGACATTTCTTATCTGTGTATGGCCACATTTTGTTTCCAGAGGAGCTGCATCTACACTGAAATCAAGTTTAGTGGCAAAATATATATATAAATGATCAAGACTTGGATCAACATTAGTACATTTGCTTGCTTTTTTCTCCTTCCAAAACGGCTTTTACCACCTCCACCACCTCTTCCCTCTTTTTTAAAAAATCCATCAATAAATCTTTTTTCAAAGTATCCTCATTTAAATGCAGGTAGTTTAGCTTAGCCTTGACCCTTTGCATAGCCTTGTCAGAGCCAAAAGCTAAATATAGACCCACTTTATGGCGCTGATGTTGTTATGTTATAACATCAGTGTACTCAATTAATGACTCCACATGATAAGTAGAGATAAAATGAGGGCAAGGAGGAAGGACATTTAACTGTACATAGGAAGAAATATGGGTAATGGTGGTGAAATGAAGAAATTGGAATACAAAAATTGGACAAAGGATAAACTAAAATGGCTGTAAAGGAGAAATAAGAGCAGATTATGTTTGGTTGGAGCTGAGGGGAAAGACATAAAGAGGGTAAACAGCAGTGATCTATGGAGAGAGAAAAGAGGAGAGCTGAGAGGACAGTTTTATGAGACGATAGAGGATGAGGTCAGAGCTTTTGCCCCAGTGCCTGAGCATGAGCAGAAATCAAAAGCATATAAATCCTCCTGATAAGGACGTCCTGTACTGTCCTGTGTACTCACCAACTGACTGACACACACACACACACACACACACACACACACACACACACACAAAGTTAATGCAAACACAGCCTTTCCACTAATCTCTAACATCAAGCCGTACTGTTCTTGATGAGGACTTCATCAAAAAAAGAAAAGAACATCAACTTCTGGTTGTCCTGACATATTATCTCTATTGTCATACAGTTTCAGTCTTTATCTCTAATCTAACAGCAGCTGCAGTAATACGATTCATGCCCATAGACCACAGTGTAAATGTTTTGTATGTACAGTGAAATACAACCTGGAAACTAAAACAATGTAAAGAGTCAAGGTTCATTTTACAGCCCACATACCCACATACCCCCAGCTTTCCACAACAAGAGGGGAGCTACATGTCCTGTCATGATGACCGTGTACCACCATCTTAATGTAACAGCCAAACCAGAGCTTGATTTAAAGATGTTCTCATTGTTACATGGCAGAATTATGAAAGAACAGATAAATGTCTCTAAATCATAACCTAAATATAACTGGATTTACAAGATTAACCTGTTGTTTCACAACATCAACAAAACACTGCATCATTTTACCAATTTTATTTCCTGAAGAAAATACATGTGTATCATAATAATAATATACATTAAAATAATTGTATTGGCTAGTGCTGTTGCCCTAACTTCAGGCAAAACATACAAGCTTTGGAACAACAGTTCCTGTAGTTTGGGCTCTTCAAGCGATTCTAACAAGAAATATAATCTTGCCTGTATTCAGGTGCTCCTTTGATTTCACTATTGTCTGCAATGTGATATCATTCTTCAAAGTTTGGTGTGTTTTCTATCTATCAGTTATCACATGGAAAAAAACATGAATGCTACTCAAACAATGTGTTGTATTTTATTGCTCAGAGATAATCTCAGTCACTCAAAGGCCATCTTACAGTTACAGCCAATACATTATTATTAACTATATGACAAAGAAAACTATTTTACAGTTCAACCCGATTTTTCTGTTTGTTTGCCATGTTGCTGTGTTTGCTGGCTTCAAGTTTGTTCATTCTGCATGAAGCCTCACATACCAATTTTCTCTCCTTCTATCAGAGTTGTTGTTTCTACTTGAGGGAAAGTTCATGAGAAATTTTACACCAAATCTGTCACCACATGAATGGAGCTAGTGTTGCACTATAGCTGAGCCCCATTTTCAGACTGTATCTCATTTTTTTTTTTATCCAGGGCTTCAAAATGTATAAATTCACTATTAGAATGTTCTCTTTGCACTGTAATCCTGGTTAAACGGAGCTGGACTAGCCGATACTCAAGAATCAAGTGATCCCGATGTTGCCAAGAGGCCAGTACAATTTGGTACAATTTAGTACAATGTGAGAGGCTAGGAGAGATGAGTAAGGCCGGAAGTGAAGCAGAGATGTTATGGGGGGGGGGGGCAGAGATGAGAGAAACCAACCGTGTCCTAGAAGAACAGTGATTTTTATCTTCTCCCTGGGAAATGTTGGTGACTATTGATTAGATCTCAGCTGTAAGTGGTGACATAACGTAGAAGGTGAAAAACTGTAGATTAATTTCTAGACATTTAATCGGATGCAGGAAAAGGCTTCCGTCATTTATCAGCGAGGTAATTTCAGCTTCTGCCTTTGTCCCCATGCACCATCAAAAAACACCTCGCTCAGATTACCGGAGCTTTAAAGAGATGTTTTAAATCATGCTTCTTATGTGTAAGCCAGACACAGTGTTTCATTCTTCAACAAAGACAACACAGCGGGTGAAAACCCTGTGACAAATCATCCTTACTTGTTCCCCTATGTGGTGACAAGACCCTGCAGGCTGAGCTATGTTGGACAAATGCTATTGCTACATGTCTGATTCAGTGAATGAGGTGGTGGGCTCATTCAAAGAACCTATTTAGTACAAAACTCAGTGATTGCAAGATGAATATATTCTGATGTTTTGATGTTTTCTCTGTGACATGCTGCTGCACTTTGTACTTTGGCTCTTGAATTAGTCTTAGTAGTTAATTCCGAGAAGCAGCCAGTTCACATCTTAATGGCTAGCTAATGGTTAATGAATTTTGTGTCATATCCAAAGATAGCATCACTTTACTGACCTTTCACTGGCACTTTGCTGACATTTTCGAGGCGAGAACACAAACACTGGAAAAAAAAGATCTATCACACAGCAGTTTAAGGTTAAACTGTGTCGGTTGAGTGGAAAATCTTGATTCACTGCTGATCTGGTTAAATGAGTTAATGGTTTATCAACAATCTTTTTGCCCATAGATGCCGTCACAGCAAAAACATTTAATATATTGCAAGACCGTTTTAGGTAAACCTAATGAACTAATGAACACTGTCACCCTCTCTTCTGACCAATACGTGTTGCTCTCAGTTGCCAAAGGCCTTGCAAAAAACTAGCACTTGAATTCCAGCATAAGCAGCATCCGACACAAATTTTTTATTTTGTCAGGCGTTTGTTTAGCTTGTATTTGACATGTCAAAAAATGAAGAAGAACAGCCCACAAGGTCCAATTATATTTGATTGAAAGAGTTACACAAAGAGTTCTGGGAGCTAAAATCCCTTTTCAGGTTGTTGGCTCGTCATGCATGCTGTAGCAATACCACAGAGGAATGCTTTGCATTTCAAGCTTCTGTTTATGCTCTTTTGATTAGTGCAGCTAATTTACTCAAAACTTTTTTCACCTCATTAAAGACGAGACTACTTTAACATTCAGTCCAAATAACATCCAAAAGTCAAAATCCCCCAAGCCTTTCTAATTCTTTGCTTGGTAATGGAACTAGTGAGCTGCCAGTTTAGCGCTCATACTGTATGCTGTTAGTATCAGTTTGGCTAACTTCTAGAATCTACCTTTCCTTCTCATAATAACTGATTAAATCATCTGACATTTTTTTAAACCCTTGACTTCTCTTTATTCCTATGATTTTCCTCTTTTAAATTGAGCCCCATATCCTTTACAACCTTGATGTTTTCTTGCCACCATCTATTGTCCCTCCCTCCCCCCACTGTTAAGTCTCATATTTTCCCTTCCTCTGATTTGAACATATTTAAGCAGCATTTAAATGAGGGAACTCTCCAAGGGTTTGGAAAGCAGATCTAAGCTGCCACTGTTTAGCATACGCTAAGCAATGGAAAACTGCTAATCCTTTGCTATTCTTTTGTTCCAAAGCCAAGTTCTCTGGCAGTGGAAGAATGCGGTTGGAGTAATAAACTTGGAATTGCTTTTCCTGCATGATCTCTCCTCTTTGCTTACAGTAGATGTACACTCGCACCAAAAATGGTTCAGTGCATTTGTTTCCATTGCTGCTGCTGCTGCTGCATTATACAAGGCTTTCTGCCAAATAGGGAAACTAAAGAAGCAAGGAGAAGGCACTTCATACCTTGGCTGCAGTCTCCTGGATTTGCTGTGATATGGGGGGATCTGTGATTTCCCTTTGTCATGTTTCATCTTATCCTAATCCTTGCAATAACAAGCTGGAGGGGAAGCTGAAGAAAGTATAGGAAGCCAGGTTGTTTGTGATGTTGAAAGCGATCCTTACTAATGTGTCTGGTTTGATACACATCACAGAGAAATTCAACACACTCAGAGACAGTGATTCATATGTATGAATGCACGCAAAGTCTATCAGAGGGAGTGATACGTTTTATTTTTGAAAGATTTCAACGCCAGATTAATTTAGAAATGTGAGGTGTAAGAAATGATTTGTTTTCCAATTAAGTTTAGGTCAGACTAAAGTTATTAGACAGAGAAGTAGTACCACCTCCTGAGTAAATCCCTCAATATGAGGAGACCCTTCATCCCTCTACCCCCGTCCCTCTTGATCCCCTCTGACCTTGGTCTACTAGAAATAAAAGGAGCATCCTCTGCTCAGAGTCTCATTTGTGAGGGACTTTGGGAATTATTGTTGTTCTAATCTACCCTGAGAACCCAGCTAATCCCTTCCTCCATCTTGATGTTCCAGAGCTAACGCCAAAACTGCTTTGCCACAGAGGCTCAGCAGCACCCTGACTAAGCACTGTAACTTTTTTTTCTCTTCCTTTCACACACTCAGCTCTATTGAGACTACTTTACAGTGATCTGAGGTTTTTGGGATTAAGGCTCACACTCAGCAACCTAGCTCAGAGTTGACCTAATCTGATTCCACATGGACAACATGTGCTTTGTTAAAAGCAGTTTGTTGCTTGGACCTGTTGGTTTGAACTACTGTTATTGCATTCCCAGTGCAGCTCAGCCTTAAGATGTCCCTTTGGTTGTGTAAAGAGCTAAAATCCATACGATCCATGAATAGCATACAGTTCAATGTAGTGCAGCCAAAAAAGGAAGATAGCCCATTTTAAAGCTCATGGAGTGTATTTCATGCTGTGAAACACATTGTAAATTGACAGTTAGCACTGATATGTGATTACATTGTCTTGTCAAGCCATTGAAGCAGCCTTTTGGTATGCTACCAGCATCAAGTAAAAAGCTTCTTGTAGGCTATTTTCTATTGTTTTTTAAGACCAAGATAAACTTAGTTAGCTACAGTAACATAAGCAGGTTTAGGCCTACATGCTAAACAAATATGTAGAACTTGTTGTACCTGCTATAAACCTGCCAAACATAAGCATGGGTGTCATATTTAAGCATGGTAGCCAAACATTTAAGGGCTAGTCATCTAATGTACGCATGGTTAGGTCTACATGCTAAGATATGGAAATTGTTATATCTACTGTATACTTGCTAAGAATCAACATATTGGTATTGTATTTGTAATGGTCAAGATGAGACTGCTAAGTTGACTCCATGCTGTTAGGTCTATCTACCTACACCAGCCGCTGTTACGCTGTTGAGTTAGCTTGCTGTTACCATTTAGCATATATCACCATGTTGCCTTTTAGATGTTTTTGTCCATGAAATTTCCCAAATGTTTGTAAAATTGATATCAGATTTTAAACATCAAGAGAGAACTTGCATCCTGTAACTTTTCAAAACATAATTTGAAATCTCAACAATCCCAAGTAAGATGAATTGTGTCTGTGAATACGTTTTGCAGCGTTTTTAGAATCAGTGGTTCACTGTTTTCACCTTTTTTTAAATCAGGTCAAACTGTGCTTATGCAACGTGAAGTGTTTTGGTTGTTATGACTATTTCAGTGAGAGATGAGGTGAGGCCTAATGTCACGACAAAGG